>NW_027204869.1:0-19673 GCF_024711535.1 Dipodomys merriami
GGGTGTTCACAGGGTGCTCAGAAAAGCACAACAAATATCTTCAGTGCTAACAGAAAAACGCCCTTCCTGAGAATTGCAGGAATTCCAGATCTTGGCCTGGCACATACCGGGGACTTTTGCAGTATTGTTTAGTGATGATAGCCATCACCCTTCTGTGCAGAATAGAGAATTAACATTTTCAATGGACTCTTGTACAAGACCATTTTTTGCTTATCAGTGCCAAATGTATAGCCCCAAATAACTAACTTTATTCCTTGTTTCTTGGAAAAATGAAATCTTACGCAATTATCAAAACCAAAGAAAACGTGTATTTGGCATCCATTTATGGCACGTTTGGAAATTCTTCCCCTCTTCCACTGGGACAGAGACTTTTCTGTGAGAAATACAGATTTAAAGAACTGAGCAAATAAAAGTAGGGACATTTCCAGGGTACTGTTGAGAGACCTCTGGACATCTAAGGACTCAAAAGTCAGGAGGCCCTGGCCCAGCAAGAGACATTAGGTAACTATACAGTCAGTAACAAGGAAAGATGTGAGCCAAGGCAGAGCTTTAGTGTGGATCTTACATTCCCCCAGAGACCCTTATGTTAAAGGATTGGCTCCTAGGACGGAGTCATTGGGAAGTGATAGAACCCGAATCCTTAGGAGATGGAGCCTGGCAGGAGGAAGTTAGGTCACTAGAGTTGTACTTTTTAAGGGACCTTGATTTTTCTTTCTTCTGCTTCCTGGCTATGAGGTGGGTGGTTATTTGAACCCCTACCAGAGGTTTAAAGTAGTGAATCCATTAGATCATAGACTGGAACCTCTAAAACGAATAGGCAAATGACCCTTTTCTCTCACTCTTTTTTTGTTGGTCATGGGGCTTGAACTCAGGGCCTAGGTGCTGTCCCTGAGCTCTTCAGCTCAAAGCTAGAGCTCTCCCACTTTGAGCCATAGCTCCACTTCGGGTTTTCGGGTGGTTAATTGGCGATAAGAGTCTCATGGGAACTTCTCTGCCTGGGCTAGCTTTGAACCATGATCCTCAGATCTCAGCCTCCTGAGTAGCTAGGATTACACATGTGAGCAACCAGTGCCCAGCAACCCTTTTCTTTTTATAGGCTAATTATCTCAGATGTTGTTAGAGTGACAAAAAGCAACTAACACAGATACCATGAAGCAGGTTAACTAACTTGTTCAAGGTCTCAAAAAGTAAGAAAGGCAACATTTGAACCATGGCTGTTAAATTCCAAAGCTGACTTTTTGCTACTCCTCTGTCAAGAAAGCTGAGAAGTCTTTGATCAATTAGCTTCCTTGTATATAAGCAATGATGCAAAATGTATCCAGATATGTCAGATAAACTGAAAATTTCTAGAGTCTTTCAAAGGTGTTACCTCTGGTTTGAGATTTAAGATTTGTAGTGTGTCTGTGTGTGTATTAGTACTAGGACTTGAACTAAAGGCCTAAGCATTATCCCTTAGCTTTTTTGCTCAAGATTCATACTCTACCACTTGATACCCAGCTCCACTTTCAGCTCTCTGGTGGTAAATTGGAAATAAGAGTCTAACAGGCTTGATGCTGGAACTTCTTTCAAACAAGTTCACACAGTCAGGATTGGAGCCTCATCTGTTTCTTTCAAAGCCCGTGAAGTTAGATTGCCGCCCCTGAAATTGGGGTCTTCCTTGGATACCAGTTCGGATGATTACCCATGGGGCTGGCTGATGTGATAGTATTGAAGGGAGAGTAAAATTTGAGGTGTTTTTGGAAAACAAACACAGATTAATTGGTGGAATGTTGTGTAATCACTGACAGTAATTACTAGGAAGAAAGCATCATCATAATTCTTGAATTGGTTATGTGATAGAATTGCAAATACAAAATTGAATTTTTTCTTTTCTTTTCTTTTTTGTCAGTCATGGGGTCTGAACTCTGGGCCTGGGCGCTGTCCTTCAGCTCAAGGCTAGCGCTCTACCACTTGAGCCACAGCACCACTTCAGGCTTTTTCTGCTTATGTGGTACTGAGGAATCAAAGCCAGGGCCTCATGCATGCAAGGCAAGCACTCTACCACTGAGCCACCTTCCCAGTCCCACAGAATTGAATTCTTACTTGAATTTATGTTATTATTACCCTAATAGCTTGTACATGTACTTCTCGATCACAAGCCATATGCCAGACTTATTTCTCACTATATACATGAATTGCCTTCTTATCTAATCTTCGAGAAAGCCCCAGTACCTACAGCAGGAAATATTATGAAGGTCTATTCTGTAAGCAGGACAGCCAAGACTGGGAGAGGTTAAGTAAGTTGTCCAAAGTTACTCAGTTAGTGACAGAGTTAGGATTTCAGCTACAACCATTTGACTTGGAGCCCAGGTTCTTAACTGCTTTAGAACTTGCCCTTCAGTATGTAAAATAAGTGGACAGGAAAATAGTTGTATACAGATGATAGGATTATGACAACTTCTCATTCCTTTTATTCCCAAATAATGACTTGTTATTTTCTAGGAATACATTTTAATAGTGATTAATTCGAAAGCAAGCAAAGAAAATCACACTTGACTGTGATCCTGCCTTCCTAACTTACCATAATTTTGTTTTGCTATATTTGATTTGGAATTTCCCTGTGTCCTCAATGCACTTGCATTGGTTAAACAGTGCCATTGAGCACACAGGAGTAGCCCTGACCCCTGGAAGGTACTATGTAGCCAACGCTTGCCTTGATCTGGCAGTCCTCCTATCCCAGCCTCCCAAGTGCTGAGATTACATAGTGCACACCACTATGCCCAGGGAAAAAAATGAACAAATTTAGTGTATGAGACTGCTTGTTGAAATGTTATTAAGAATAGTTTAATATTAGCATAAGACAAATAGGAATCCACACTTTGACACAGATAACTACTCTGAGCCTCAGCTTTGACCTTGAATAATAGCAATAACAGCACCACTGGAGAAAATCATTGTAGGAAATAAGTCAGACAATGTTTGGATTGACTCTGAAGTACCTGTCACATTGTCGGGTAAATAAAGAGTATAACATTTCTATATTTACCTGGCTGCTTTGTTATTATTTCTTGGATGAACTGCCTGTTCATGTCCTTTCCTCATTTCTTTATTGGCCATCTTGATTTTACAGCATGTTATAGCCAAAGGCTAAGAATGTTTTGGAAGGGTCTCAGTGAAGGGAACTGCAGAGTGGAGACTTTTTCCCTGTGACTCTAATGATGCTTTTCTTCTTGTGCAAGGAGTATTTTGCCTCTGGTCAGTGTGGACTTTCATTTTCCCCTATCTTCTTCATTGCCTTAAGAAAATCTCATCTGCTTTAAGATGGCAGGTTTTAGAAGAGCTGGCTCCCCCTGGACAGGTAACTAACTTCAAACTGAGGATATCTTTCTCTGCCAGTATAGTTGCTTTCTGTGAGAAGGGACTGCGGCTGTGACAGGTCTGCGTGATACATGTGCCTCTCCTCAGTCCTGTGTTACTGCCCAGCTCATCAGATAGTTGGTCCTCCTGTGAAAAAGGGTGAAAGGTGGAAGGGCCTCTTAGATAGTGACACAGGCAGGAACAGCCCAAGTGACCAAGAGGAACAGCAGCCTGGGTAGATGGTTGGGTCTGCAGGACAGGAGTAGCTTTAGGAGTAGACCCCTGCTGCTCTTGTCTTGATAAGGCAGAATCTGTCTTGGAGAGGGCAGAATGGTGCCTGTCTTAGTCACACAGATAGAGCAGAGAGGAAGATGGTAGGTGGGAAGCTTGGGACTGGTAAAATGGTAAAAAAAATTCTCTGCTTTTGAGAAAAAAAAAATTGTGTGTGTGCCAGATCTAGGGCTTGGACTCAGGGCGTGGGCACTGTCCTTGGACTTATTTTTGCTCAAGGCTGGCCCTCTACTACTTGAGCCACTGCTCCACTTCTGGATTTTTGGTGGTTAATTGGAAATAAAGAGTCCTCATATTTTTCTGCCCCTGCTGGCTTTACACTGTGATCCTCAGATCTCAGCCTCCTGGGCAGCTAGGATTATAGGCATGAACCACAGGCACCTGGCTTCTGAGAAATCTTTTATGTCTCTAGGTATTCTCTAGCTAATGTAGAGCTTGGTGGTCATTTTAAACATATCCCGGAGGCAGTTTGCCCTCAGGATATTTTTCTTATGACCTTAGCGTTCAGGCTAAGTTGCTGATTCTTTTTCTTTTTTTTTTAATTCTTATGGCTTTGCTTACAGACTTAGTTAACAGATAGAGATACCTTTAACAGTTGAGAAAAAGTATTAGGAGCTGGGTGCCGGTGGCTCACGCCTGTAATCCTAGCTACTCAGGAGGCTGAGATCTGAGGATCATAAGTCAAAGCCAGCCCAGGCAAGAAAGTCCGTGAGACTTATCTCCACTTAACCACCAGAAAAACAGAAGTGGCGCTATGGCTCAAGTGGTAGAGTGCTCACCTTGAGCTGAAGAGCTGAGGGACAGTGCCCAAGACCAGAGTTCAAACCCCCCAACCAACAAAAAGAAAAGAATAGAAAAAGTATTAGGGTATGATGGGTCCATAATAATATCCTGTCTTTGGAAAATCTCTTCATCTTTAAATGAAGCAAAATGCTCTAAGTCTTCCAAAGAAAGTAAGAAGAACATAAGAATCTTTAGTGATGGTGAATCCTAGGGGGATTTAGACTGTTGTATTTTCTTTACCTAGACAATGGGGATACTTGTTCCTGGTTTGATGTGGGGGTAAAATGGACATGGAAAGCTGGGAGCCAGTGGCACATGCCTGTAATCGTAGCTGCTTAAAATAAGGCTGAAATCTTTGGGACCATGGATCAAAATCAGCCCAGGCAGAAAATTTACTAGACTCCTTCTCCAAAATAACCAGCAAAAAGTAGGTAGAAACCAGGGGAAAAAAAAGTGGTAGAACATCAGCCAAGTAAGTGGAAGGTCCTGAGTTTAAACCCTGGTACTGGCAAAACAGACAGGACATGGAGCTGGTATGGTGGCTCTCTTCTGTAATCATAGCTACTTGGAAGGCCAAACTTGAGAGATGACTGTTAGAGGCCAGTATGAGAGAAAAAGGTTGTGAGATTCCATCTCAGCCAGTAAAAAGCAGGGTCTGGTGGTGGCCTGCTCATCATCCCAGCTGCGTAGGAATGTTGAACTCAGGGATTTCATTCCAGGCTGGCTCGAGCAAAAAGAGGATCCCTATTAGAAAAATAATAGCAAAAGTGAAAAATGGGTGGAGGTTTGACTCAAGGGGTCTGAGAATCCTAATTAAGACCTTGGGTTCAATCCCCTGATTGCCAATAAAAAGCGGAAGGCAGTTGCTTTCCAGTGGTTCTGAGTGTAGTCTCGGGAGCTCTCTAGGTGACGGGGTGGCAGCATCAGTTTCAACATAGGTTATAGACAGGATCCCGTCCTGCCCTTGGAAAGACAACCCCCAGTGGACAGTGTCTCCCATGGGCAGATCTGCCTCTGACCTGTTTTACATCAGCCAAGTCAGCCTATAGCAGGGGTCAGAGCCCTCCAGTGCTGTCACTGAACTTGTGGAAAGGTCCCCAAGACTCTCTGGTCCCTGTTAGGCCGAGATTTCTCATCTTTCTCCTTTATGTCCAGGAGCCATGTAAGGTTTGGTGAGGCTGGGGCCTTAAGTCTGCTCCTGCTCCAGAGAGCTGGGCATCTTTGGGCTGACTCCTCACTGTGTTTCTGGAACATTCTGATGCCTTCCACCTTCAACTGCCTTCTGCTTGTCTCCCCACCTCCCCCACAAGTCCCTGGTCCTAGCTGCAGTGAGAACCCCTGCCTGGTGCTGGAACCACTGGTCAGTAGTTTGATGGTCACAGTTGGCACTTTCTTGCTTTTCTCTTCCTGTTAGAATCTGGTGCATTTTGGCGATCCGTGGTAGCAGGAAGCCAGGAGCTGCCAGTCTGGCCCCAGGAATTCACTCATCATTGTTCCTGTCTCCACTTAGTCCTGCCAGTCAGCCTTCCATTCACTTAAAGATCAGAGGCTTTGTATAGTTCTGGGACTCCAGGCAGATGGGAGAGGAAGGCTGTTTGTAAAGCAGAGCTTGGAAAAAACCATGCACCCCTGAAGGGTTTCGACTCCAACTAAAAAGGCTGCATGCTCAATAGGATCAATTTCATTAACGTGCCACCTCAGCTTCAGGGAGAAGGAGGGAAAGCTTGCTTAAATACAACCCCTAGGTGAGCTCCCAGATTGGGAAGCATCAGGAAGTAGTGCTGCGTGTGGGGTGTTGTTTGGTTGTCTCTAGATGTGTCCCTTTAAAACAATGGCAGCTCTGGGAACTAGCTTTCCAGTGAAAGGATCTCAGCCTTCTCCCCTCTTTCTATAAGTACTAAATTCCTTTCTGACTCCACTCACCTCCTATTTCCCAGGGCAAAAAGGAAGTGAGTGTTTGCTTTTCCAGCAAGGTCACAGATCACCTGACCAAGTCCTCTAACAGCTGGAAAGCTGACCAGGCTGTACTGAATTCACAGGAATCAGCTCCATTCCAGCAGCCCAAAGCTGGCTTTGTGGAGGGAGCTGGACCCAGAAGCATGCCTAGGAAGGGACCGAGCACCCAGCTTGTTTGCCAGCTGTTGTCTCCTGAAGCTCTGATCCAGCTGCTCTAATGCAGACCAACACCAGCGACACTTGCAGGGAAACATGGCAGTGGAGTTGAGGAGACTGTGCGAGTGCATTCTTTATGGAGCTAGCTCTTGAGCTGGAGGTGAGCCCACTGGAGAAATCCTTGACAGAACCCAGTTAGGAGTTCATCTCTCCTCTGGTGGCTGAACTCCAGCTCCCTCCCCCCCCCCCTGCTAAGCAGTGGCTGTCAGATGCCTTCTGCTGCTTAGCAGGGAAAACATTTCCACTTGGAAGCTTGAGGTCCTGGGATGGGAATGGAAGCTCTCCTCATCTCATCAGGATCCGTCCCAGGTATGGGTGATCTCTCTCTCTCTCTCTCTCTCTCTCTCTCTCTCTCTCTCTCTCTCTCTCTCTCTCTCTCTCTCTCTCTCTCTCTCTCTTTAGGAAAGAGCGCTTTGTCTCAGCAAGGGATCCTGCAGGTATTGGCAAGGGCTGCTGTTTGGTGTGCTACCTGGCTAAATATTTGACTTTGTGAGGTTGAATTCTCTAAGAATGCTCATGGCAATGAAACGGTGCATTGAGCCAAGCTCTCTTTTTTTCAAGGAAATCCAAGGTGCTATTTATTTTGGCATGCAGCCTGTTCTGAGATGAAATATGGCATTTTATTATTGCAGAATAAAGAAGGGTTTGAAGAGAACAAAAATGCAGAACCAGGTTTTAGTTTCAGGATAAAGGAAGGAAAGTATACTTCTTTATACTTGAATTTGAGGTTAGATGAGGTTGAAAATAGCATTACAAAGGGAGTAAGCGTGGAGAGAGGGAGTGTGTGGGCTGACCTGGGGAAATCCGTGCTCCTGGATGTGGTAATTCCGTACAGACACTCCGCTGCCAACACATACGAATTCACTGCCTTGGGGGATTTGATGGGCACCTGGGGCCCTACCGTTGGAAAGAACTTGGGAAATGCAAGCATCCTGCCCCTGATTAACTAGGAAACTTTGGATTGACTGCATAATCTCTTTGTGCCTTAGTTTTCTCATTTGTGACTTGTCCAAGTTTCTTTAAGTGAGAGAGAAGTGATACCTAGTACGTGGTTCCCAGAGTAAGTCAGGAGCACCATCTGAAGATGGACTATTTTCTTTTCTTCCTTTCTTCATTTAAGAACCATGAACTGAGTTAGGTGCTGGTGGCTCTGACCTGTAAACCTAGCTACTCTGGAGGCTGAGATCTGAGGGTCACAGTTCAAAGCCAACCTGGACAGGAAAGTCTGTGAGACTACAAAAAAAAAAAAGCTGGAAGTGGTACAGCACTAGCCTTGAGCAAAAAGCTCAGGGACAGCACCCAAACCCTGAGTTCAAGCCCTAGGACAGGTAAAAACAACAACAAAACCCCCATGAACTGCATGTCTAACATGTTTAATTTTATTTTATTATTTGGAGTGTTGGTAGTGGAGCTTAAACTCAGGACTTCATGCTCTTACTTCGCTGTCCTATTTTTGGTTTGGGGGCTTAAACTCAGGGCCACAGTATCCCTTCTGGTTTCCTGGTGGCTAACTGGAAATAAGAGTCTCTTTATGGACTTTCCTGCCCCGGCTGGCTTCAAACTGAGGGATCTCAGCCTCCTGAGCTTACAGGAATGAGTTACGGGATTACAGGCATGAGTCACTAGTGCCCAGTGCATCCTTTTCTTTTCTTTTATAAAGATACTGTACAGAGGGGTTATAGTTACATGAGTAAGGTAATGAGTATATTTCCTATCGAGCATTATTACCCCCTCCTTTGTTTTTCCCCTACTATCCCTTCCCTCCCCAACTCCCCAACTCCTCCCCCCACCAAGTTGTAAAGTTGGTTTTCAAGATAGTGTTCTTGTAAGTCTCATTGCTACAATAGGTCAACCCGTATCAGTATTTTGTTATTTTCCTTCCCCTTCCCAAATTAGAAAAATATATATACAAGATGCAGGGCACCGGAATCAAATACAGTGAAAACAGGGGTTATCCCATGTGGGGAAGAACGTAAGGGATGGAAGGGGGAAAAAAAAAGGAAGAAAATGTTATACTAAACTATTTTCCTATTTTCTTTTCCTTAAATTAAATTAGTAGTAAAATACTAGAAAAAAAAAAGGAACAAAACAAACACATAGTACATTAAAAACAACAACAACAAAGAAAAAAAACCTCTTGTGTCCCTATCTTGGGGTTCATTTCCCTTAGCATCATTTTTTTTTTGGGTCCGGTAGTGGAGCCTGAACTCTGGGCCTGGGCGCTGTCCCTCAGCTCTTCAGCTCAAGGCTAGTGCTCTACCACTTGAGCCACAACACCACTTCCGGCTTTTTTCTTTTTGCTTATGTGGTGCTGAGGAATCGAACCCAGGGCCTCTCAGTGCAAGGCAAGCGCTCTACCACTGAGCCACCTTCCCAGCCCATTAGCATCACCTTATATGTTCATATGTACATGGATTTTGACTTTTTCTGCTTGTCTGGTAAAATTATCCTATACATATACTAGTTATTGCAAATAAGGGAAACCATGGGACCTATGTTTCTTTAGGTCTGGCTTATTTCACAGTTCACCCTTTTCTTTTCTTCTTTCTTTCTTTCTTTCTTTCTTTCTTTCTTTCTTTCTTTCTTTCTTCCTTCCTTCCTTCCTTCCTTCCTTCCTTCCTTCCTTCCTTCCTTCCTTCCTTCCTTCCTTCCTTCCTTCCTTTCTTTCTTTCTTTCTTTCTTTCTTTCTTTCTTTCTTTCTTTCTTTCTTTCTTTCTTTCTTTCTTTGTCAGTCGTGGGGCTTGAACTCTGGGCCTGGGCGCTGTCCCTCAGCTCTTCAGCTCAAGGCAAGCGCTCTACTGCTTGCGCCACAGTGCCACTTCTGGTTTTCTAGTGCTTTATTGGAGATCAGAGTCTCATAGACTTTCCTGCCCGGGCTGGCTTTGAACTGTGATCCTCAGATCTCAGCCTCCTGAGTAGCTAGGATTACAGGCGTGAGCCACCAGTGCCAGGCTTCAGTGCACCCTTTTCTAAGGCTTGCTTGAGGCTGTCAACCTTGCCCTGTCTACCAGAGTCACCCATCACAGCTGCAGATGTGGGAGCCCGGAGAGAGACTGCCAAACCCCCTGCTTCGAAGAGACCCCTGTTTACCACAGAGCCATCCTCCCGCACCCCATGCTTCTCCCACATCTGCTGACTTTGTGGCCATACTTAATACCAAGACCACCCACCAACACTTGCATCTTCATTACCCAGTGTCCTCTCTGCTTCAGCTCTGTGCCCCACAAACTTGAGTACTTGGTGGTTAAGTACTCGTTGCTACCTAAGTGAGATCCTCGATGTTGGCATTCGTGTTGCAGATGTGCCTCTCTTTCTGGGCCTCCATTAGGTCTTCACAGGGATAGGTTCTGTGGCCACTGTGTGGGGAAAGGATTTGGAGAGGCCAAGGCGGGGAGCAGGGCTTCAGCTCTGGAGGCAGACCCAGCTTAGACCCAACTTTCTGTTGAGGGAACCTTAGAATGTCTCTCTCTCACTTGGCTGGCTTAATAGTTTTCTTCTCTGGTTACTTGCTTTGCTCCCCTGCTCCCCACTCAAAATTGCAAGGGTCACTCCTCACCTTCCTTCCCTGTTTTCTCAATCCATCCCTCATGCCTGGTCCACGTCTCTGGTTTGGAATTCAGTGTCCAGCATGTTGGGATTCCTGAGGTGACCCTGCTTCTGCTGCTGGGGTGGCCGCATAGGATTCGTTATTCTGATGTGGGTGGGGTGACCAATTGCCTGGGCGATTTATTGAATGGTGGCAGGAGCTAGGTGGTTTGCCATTTGAAGGGAGTCCCAAGAATGGGTTAAAATTTGGGGAGGATGTTTGGTCACACCTTAAGATCTACTAACTCGGAGTGGGGGCAGCCTCCTGTATGGATGGACACTGCTACCCTCTGGCCACCTGCACTTCCTTTCAGTAATGGGCTGGAAGAATGGCCTTGCAAGTGCAAGGCCCTGAGTTCAGACGCCAGTACTACAAAATAACGATCTGAAGTCACCAGTAAATAACAGGGTGGCCATTGAGCTGAAGAGCTCAGGGACAGCGCCCTAGAGTTCAAGCCCCACAACTGACAAAAATAAATAAATAAATAACAGGGCATTGTCAGTCCTTGCAGTAGCTTGTGCCTGGTGTTTGATCGGGAAGCTACAGATCATCAATGGCTACTCTAGTCTAGCTTTTACATACATGGGATTATAATTACCTACCAGGTTTTGGGGGGGAAAAGTGAATGATGTGAAAGAGCTGGTGCTGGTTGTCAGAAATCCTGGGTCTGATTCTAGCCCCATCACTAATGTAATGAGACCTTGGGCAGAGTACTTTACAGCCTCAGTTTCCTCATCTCCAAGTGAGGAAGTTGGATGAAATACCTTCCTCTTCCCTTTTCCCTTCCCCTGCCTTTGCTTTCCTTCCTCTCTGCTAGTATTGGGGTTTCAACTGGGGGCTTCGGTCGTTTAGCATTTTGGCTCAAGGCTAGTGCTCTGACCCTTGAGGCACAGCTCCACTTCTGGCCTTTTTTTTGGGGGGGGGGGTGGCGGTAGTGCTGATCCTGGAGCTTGAACTCAGGGCGGGCTCTGGGTTCTATCCCTGAACCTTTTGGCTCAAGGCTAATGCCCTACCACTTGAGCCACAGCTCCACTTCCAGCTTTTTTTTTTTTTTTGGTGCTTAAGATAAGAGTCTTGCTGGGCACTGGTGGCTCACGCCTGTAATCCTAGCTACTCAGGAGGCTGAGATCTGAGGATCACGGTTCAAAGCCAGCCTGGGCAAGGAAAGTCCGTGAGACTCTTACCTCCAAGAAAACTGGAAGTGGCGCTATGGCTCAAGCTATAGAGCGCTTGCCTTGAGCTGAAGAGCTGAGGGATACTGCCCACGCCCAGAGTTCAAGCCCCACAACCAACAACAACAAAAAAAAGTAAGAGTCTCTAGGCTTTCCTGCTTGGGCTGGCTTTAAACCATAATCCTCAGATGTCAGCCTCCTGCATAGCTAGGATTACACGCATGAGCCACCAGCATCCGGCTCTTTGGTGGTTAATTGGAGAAGAGTCCGTGGACTTTCCCTGTCTAGGCTGGCTTCTTGATCTCAGCATCTTGAGTAGCTAAGATTACAGGCATGAGCCACAGGCACCCAGCTCCAAGTGCCTTCTTTTCATGTCAACATCTCATAAAGACATACCCAGAGGTGGGCTCTAAGATCATGCTGTTCATCTCCTTCTTTGGAGAGCTCAGGAGCACCCCTGGGCGAGAAGCAGGGGTGGATGTCACTTTCTTCAGTGTTGTTTCCTCAAGGCTGACTTATTCTAGTTCTCATGAGTCTCTCTGTTTCTCTCCTTTCTTTCAGAACTCTCCAAATATTTTTCCAGACTTTGTGGATGAAGACTGCCTGAGAAACTGAAGTTGTGTTCTTAAAGATGGAGAAGACAGATGGTAGGCAGGCTGCTTTCTTTTCTTTTCTTTTTTCTTTTTGTCAGTTGTGGGACTTGAACTCGGGGCCTGGGTACTGTCCCTGAGCTCTTTAGCTCAAGGCTAGTGCTCTACTAGACACTTGAGCCATAGCACCACTTCCCGTTTTTTGAATGGTTTATTGGAGGTAAGATTCTCAGAGACTTTCCTACCCAGGCTGGCTTTGAACCGTAATCCTCAGATCTCAGCCTCTTGAGTAGCTAGGATTACAGGTGTGAGCCACCAGCGCCTGGCAGGCAGGCTGCTTTCTATGCCCTGGTTTGAAGAGGCACTTTGGAAAGGGAGGGTTACTGCAAACCATTGAAATAGCCATGGAAAGGGCTGCGGGAAGGGGGCTTTCTCCATGGAGGCAGTGCCAGGAAGCCCAAACCCTACATTATAAAAAAAAAAATTGTTTTTGGGTCCGGTCGTGGGGCCTGAACTCTGGGCCTGGGCGCTGTCCCTCAGCTCTTCAGCTCAAGGCTAGCACTCTACCACTTGAGCCACAGCACCACTTCCGGCTTTTTTCTTTTTGTTTATGTGGTGCTGAGGAATCGAACCCAGGGCCTCAGGCATGCATGGCAAGCGCTCTACCACTGAGCCACCTTCCCAGCCCCTATAAAATATTTTTATATTTTATGAAATACAAAATCCTGGACTTGTGTAGTCTTCAGACATTTTTTTTTCTCATTTCATCCAAGCACCAAGAAAGAAACAGGGTGCTCTTTCCTTGAACTCTGGGCCTGGGCACTGTCCCTGAGCTCTTCAGTTCAAGACAAGTGCTCTACCACTTGAGCCACAGCCCCATTTCCCGTTTATTATTTCTTAAAAGGTTATGTGGATTGGCAGGGTCAGTATTCTAGCTTAGGCTAGCTCGGCTGTTCTGTTTTGGGTCTATTCCTATGATCTTCTGGGTGGCTTGGCTAGGGCTGAATGGTTTGGAATGGCCTCACTCCTATGCTAATTGGACCAGCAGTGTCAGGCTTGGCTAAATGGCACCTTTCATCCAGGGGCTTGTTCACCCATGGTGGCAGAAGGATTCAGGCACAGCAGAAACAATCTCATTGGGCAACCAGTGTTCAAATGCCTGCATGTGCCACATTTGCTGTTCCCCTCTGGGCAAAGCTGATCACAAGGCCAGTCCCATGGTTAAGGTAGTATAGGAATACCAGAGGGAAGGAGTGACATTGTACTCTGTACCTGACTTACATAATTACACCTTTACAATAACAATAGAAAAATTAAAAAATAACTAAGGAGCCAGGCATTGGTTGCTCATGCCTGTAATCTAGCTACTCAGATCTCAGGATCAAGGTCTAAAGGAGCACTTGGTTTGGAAAGCCAGCCTGGGCAAGAAAGTCCATGAGACTCTTATCTCCAATGAATTACACCCCTCCCCCCCAAAAAAAGCCAGAAATAGAGCTGAGGCTCAAGTGGCAGAGCACTAGCCTTGAGTGACAAAGCTAAGGGACAGCGACTACACCCTTAAGTCCAAGCCCTAGTGCCAGCACAGAAAAACAAAAAAGCCAAACAAAACAAAAAAGAAGTAGAGGAAAAGGAGGAAGATGGAGAAGGGTGGAGGAGGATTCACAAGGTAGGATGTGGCTATCATCTGGTCATCAGCCCTCCTACCTGTTAAAGGGTAAACTGGATGAAGTCATCCAAGCAAGCTCACAACTCCTGTCCTACACAAATCAACCATTTCCGCAGAGTCCTTGCTTCATCCATTATAGATTAAAAAAGCAATAATATCCAAGGATGTTCCCTCATTATTTTGCATTACTAAGTGACTGGAAGTCATTCACCCTTGTTTGTTTCAGAGAGGGGCTGGGCCAAGGCCCCACTGAGAGGAATGACAACTTTGCATGGTTTAGCATGATTAACATAACTATCACAGATACCACAGCATTGAGACTCAGCCCCCAACAAACTAGAGCCTGCAGACCCACTCATCTTCCCACTCATCTTTTCATGAGCCACCCCTTCAACAAATATCAAGCCAACCACTGTTTCTTACCTGGCACAGAATTAAGACCAACCTGCATATCCTTGAAGAATGGCCAGTCTAACAGTGTGGGCTTATACCAGCCCATAGGATATAAAAGAATGGAAGTATTGAAAGATTCTCAAGGGTAACTTATGAAGACAAGTGATGAATGGAAGGGGAAGTATGGCTCAAGTGCTAAGAGTGCCAGCCATGAACAGGAAAAAACACTTAGCAAGAATGCAGTCCTGTGTTCAAGCTCCAGCTAACCCTTATCCCCTCCACACACATACATGTGATGGAACTTTGGCTCTGGACACATTTTTGTCATTGCTAAAGAGCCCTTGAGTATCCCACCCCTGAGCCAAGGTTACATCTGTTGGCTATCCCCGATCCTGGGTTCTGTGATGGAATGTGGCCCCATAGTTGTAGCCTCCAGGCCTGGTCTCCATCTTGGTCCCTGGGCATCATGAGGGAAGAATAACAGGAGATGAATCCCAGTACCATGAGAGCCCTTAGTCTTCAGTTCTGTCTAACTCCTCTTACTCCTCTAAGGACAGCCAGGCATTTATTCATTACCACAGAGATAAGTCTCTAGATTATCTGACTCAAATTCCTCTATAGGCCTAAAGTCCCCTTAATGTTCACTAAATATTCAGTGGTTGTTTCCCCTGCCCCCTCATTCTCTCAGGGATGAAAGAAAGAAAGAAAGAAAGAAAGCCATTTGTTAAGTACTGTCCTTAAGGATGACCCTCATTTTCCAGAAAGATTAAAAAAAAAAAAAAAGCCAAAAGTGGTGCTGTGGCTCAAGTGGTAGAGCGCTAGCTTTGAGCAAAAGAAGTTCAGGGACAGTGCCAGGCCCAGAGTTCAAGCCCTATGACCAGCCCCCCCCCAAAAAAAAAGAACTAAGAAGACATTGCACATAAATTTATCAAGTAATAACTGTTTAGTTTAGCACGTCTCCGTGAATCTTCCCTCATCCATTCCAGGAAATTTGCTGAAGGTCAGACCCCGATTTCTCGACGTCTGATCAATGCTTGTTCAGGATCACCCATGGTCAGGAATCAGGAGAGCCCCTTATCCCTCTCGTGTTATATGGCCCTGACTGGCACAGGACCCAGGGAGCAGACACCGGCTACAGCTCTGCCTCTTGCTTTTTTCCAAATGTATTGCCACATATTTCAAGAGCCTGCCTTTCTCCCTAGAGAGCTGCCTTTGCGGTGCATTTCTGGAAGTTCCCACAGAGCACCAGTGCCTGGGGGTGGGGAGGAGAGGGAAGGACTGTCATTCTGCCATCTCCCTTCACTGGTCCCCACTCAGCATCCTCAAGATTGCTGCTGTCCGAGTGGCTACCTACAATAGCTGGAAAAAGACACCCTTCAGCCACAGCTTTTCACAGACTGAGACAGAGAAGAAAAGGCAATACTTTTTTCACATTTTGGCCTTTTGAAGGCGTTCATCTAATTCCTATTCTTCCTGGCTTTTATGGGGTCATTTTCTCTTATTCCATGTTTCCCATCTCCTTCAGAAAGTTAAATATAAATAGCTGCAATTCTCTTTCTCTCTATAAATGTCCCTAATGGATGCTTTCACCTGCTGCACTTCATTTTTGCCCTTCAGGATGACTAGCCTTCTTCCTTCTTAGGGTCTGTGAGTAGTATTTAGGCTGATCTCTGTGTTTATAGGTCTTTCTCAAAGGCCCACAGATCAGCTGTGCCTTCAAGAAGTTTCTAGTAGCTATGAGCTACCTTACTTTTTTCTTCTCTGTCTCTCCTGTTATTCCTTGGGCTCTCATTCCCCCTGGAGCCTGTGGTCTTCATAGAGTTTAGTGTTTCAAGGAGAAAGTCCTGAGTAAGTCCTCGCCTGCCCCATGCAGAATCAACCTGCCAAAGTGTAGCATGCATCTACTCCATGCCCTGTTCCCTGACAGTAACAGTCACTCTGTGAGTTAGCTTGTTATTATCTCCACCTTTCAGAAGGAGAAACCAAGGCACACAAGTAGAAGATGACAGGTAGGATTCAAATCTAGCCAGCCTGACCAAGTGTGTGTTGGATTATCTTATTGGAATTTCATTTCCAACAAAGACAGTTATCCTACCTCCCCCCAGTAGCTGGAATGGCAGGTGTGAAACACCACATCTAGCTCTAAATCTGCCCTCTCTTATTTGAAGCTATTATTGTGTTTGTGCTCTAGACTTTCTCCCAGAAGCAACCAGGCAAATTGGTGTATTTCTCCTGAACAGAGCAGTAAGCAGATAAATAATGTAGTCTTGTCCTTGCCTTCTGAGTCATATATAAATCTCTCTATTTAATAAACAGTTCTCTCTCTCTCTTTCTCCCTCCTCCCCCTCTCTCTCAGTTTGCCTGTCCTTTGATGCAGGAGGCTTCTGAGTGAGCCCAGAGGCTTATGCGTGTGGCTCACACTTGCAATCCTAGCTACTCAGGAGGCTGAGATTTGAGAATGGAGGTTTAAAACCAGCACAAGCAGAAATGTCTTTGAGACTCTCCAGTTGACTGCCAAAAAACCAGAAGGGAAGCTGTGGTCATGGTAAAGTACCAGCTTGAGATACAGTGCACACAGGCCCTGAGTTGAAGCCCCAGTATGATTTTATATATATAATATATATATATATATATATATATATATAGAGAGAGAGAGAGAGAGAGAGAGAGAGAGAGAGGGAGATAGGTAGGTAGGTAGATAGATACGTTCATACATACATATGTACATACATACATAGATAAAACTGATCCTGTTCCCTTCATTGCCTTTAGTTTCTCTCACCTAGCCAAGTCAGCAGTCTCCCAACTGGTACCCTGCCTCTGGTTTATTCTTCTAATCCTTTGCAAGAATTTTTTTTTGAACTGGATATGGTGTCATATCCCTGTGATCTCAGAACTCAGGAGACAGAGGCAGAAGGATCTCAAGTTTAGGGCTGGCATGAGGGACTTAGTGAGATCCTGTCTCAAAACAGAACAGCAATAAAAGAATGCCCAATTTGAGATCCCATTTAATCAAGACACACCCTTGTTTAAAACCCTTCCATGGCTCCTACTACCTAGAGAATAAAGTCAAAGCTCTCTTTAAGATGCATATAAATGACGTCTGGATTTGATGCGGGTTAACTTTTCCTCCTTTTTTGCCAGTCATGGGGCTTGGATTCAGGGCCTGGGTACTGTCCCTGAGCTTTTTGCTCAAGGCTAGCACTCTACCTACCACTGGAGCCATAGCACCACTTCTGGCTTTTTCTTTTCTTTTCTTTTCTTTTTTTTTTCTTTTGGTCGGTCGTGGGGCTTGAACTCTGGGCCTGGGTGCTGTCCTTACGCTCTTCAGCAAAAGGCGAGTGCTCTACCTCTTGAGCCACAGCGCCACTTCTGGTTTTCTAGTGGTTTATTGTAAATCAGAGTCTCATGGACTTTTCTGCCCGGGCTGGCTTTGAACCATGATCCTCAGATCTCAGTCTCCTGAGTAGCTAGTATTACAGGTGTGAGCCACCGGCGCCCAGCTACTTCTAGCTTTTTCTGTTTATATGGTTCTGTGGAATCAAACCCAGGCAAGCACTCTACCACTAAGCCACATTCCCAGTCCTAACCTTTCCAATTTTATCTTTCTCTACTCTTCACCCTTGTGTATCACACTTTAATTTCTGTCTGATCAACTGTATTTATAGAATCCTGGAATCCTATCAATTTTATACCTCGGAGTCTGCACATTCTCTAACATCATCTACAGTATCTGTTCTGGTTATTTGTGTAATAGCCCACCTTGAAACTTTGTGGCCTACCACAAAAATTATGGATACAGACCCATTGGAGTAGTCCACATGGGGGTGTCTCTTGTAGTTGAAGTCAGATACTGGCTGGTGACTTATATTCACACATGCATCTTGGGTAAGATGACCAGAAAGCTGGAGCCTGGCTAAGCATCTTTCTCCCTTTCTCTATACCTTCTGTCTTGGGGCTGTTGTCAGTGTGGTTCCCCCCCCCCCTCCTCTTCTTCTTTTTATTTTTATTTTTGGGTCCGGTCGTAGGGTCTGAACTCTGGGCCTGGATGCTGTCCCTTAGCTCTTCAGCTCAAGGCTAGCCCTGTACCACTTGAGCCACAGCACCACTTCCAGCTTTTTTCTGCTTACGTGGTGCTGAGGAATTGAACCCAGGGCCTCAGGCATGCGAGGCAAGCGCTCTACCACTGAGCCAACTTCCCAGCCTCCTCCTCCTCCTTCTCCTCCTCTTCTTCTCCTCCTTCTCCTTCTCCTTCTCCTTCTCCTTCTCGTTTTTCTTCTTCTTCTTCTTCTTTTGCCAGTCCTGGGGCTTGAACTCTGGGGGCTTGGGTACAGTCCCTGAGCTTCTTTTTGCTCAAGGCTAGTGGTCTCCCACTTGAGCCACAGCTGTACTTCAGGTTTTTCAGTGATTAATTGGAGATAAGAACCTCAAAGACTTTCTTGCCTGGGATGGCTTTGAACCTGGATCCCTACATCTCACCCTCCTGAATAGCTATGATTAATTACTGAATTAATAATCACTGAATTACTGCTATTTTATAATTTGGCAAGATAGAGCCAATCCCTTAGACTCAAGCTATCAGTCAATAAAACTTCTGGAGCATCTGGAAGTAAATCTTAGAAGTTGATTTTCATTCTAAAACCTTCTGTCTGTATTTTCAGGCTTCCACAAATATAATAACCAAAATATTGAGCATGTAGCAAATAAAAATGTTCATTATGAAGTAGCACTGTACCAAGCACCTTGTATTCATTATTTAATTAATTAGGCCCCACAGTGATCTTATGTATTAAAGATGTTGAAATGTGTGAGACTAAGTAAGCTCCTCAAGGCCACATAACAGTGCTATAGACTAATGTTTAGAATCTGTACTATTTATATATTTACTTTTGCACTGGTACTGGGCTTAGACTCAGAGCCTGGGCACTGTCATTTAGCTTTTTTTTCTCAAGGCCTGCACTCTACCGTTTGAGCCATGTTTCTATTTTTGGCTTTTTGGAGATAAGCGATTCCTAGACATTCCTGCCTAGGCTGGTTTTGAACTGTGCTCTTTAGATCTCAACCTCCTGAGTAGTGAGTTATAGGTGTGACCCACAGTGCCCTTTATTTATTTATTTATTTATTTGGAAATAGGGTCTCACTTGAACTCATGAGCCTCCTGCTTCAGTTTCCCAAGAGTTGGTATTAGAAGTATGCACTACCAGTGTGGATTATAATCTGTATTAAAAAAAATTTTATTGTAAAGATACTATACAGAGGGTTACAGTTACATGGGTATAATCTGTATTTAAATCTTATCCCGAACACAGCTTTTTCAGAGCAGGTCAGCAGAGTATCACAGAGGTAATGAGGGGTGTCACACAGGAATGCTGGAAGAAAAGAGGTCTATTGTGTCCCCAGTGTCTTGTGTGGGATCAGCAGGTGGACACTGTGAGGAGATCCATAGTAACAATGCACTGGAGACTAATCTCACCACCATGTCCCCTCATACTTCAGGGTGCCCTGGAAAGTCATGGGGCCCATGCCCCTCAGAAGGTGTATAATGGTGGTGGCCCCCCCTTTTTTTTTTGGTCAGTCCTAGGGCTTTAACTCTGGGCCTGGGCGCTGTCCCCCAGCTCTTCAGTTCAGGGTGAGCACTCTACCATTAGAGCCACAGCGCCATTTCCAGTTTTCTAGTGTTTAAT
>NW_027204870.1:0-19661 GCF_024711535.1 Dipodomys merriami
ACTGATACCATTCCTCACGTATTCATCTCGTTCCTCATCTTCATTAGAACTGCCTGTCAGTGGGAGTGAGGTGTCCATATATTTCCCCAATAGTTCACGCTGGTTGAACTGAAGTCAATATTGAATGGTTAAACTGAAATATAGTGTGGGTCCAAGCTTGAGATGAAATGTACTTTGCTAATTAGAAGGCAGAGATTTAGAAGACTGATATCAAGGCCAGTTCTAAAAAATAAAAATTCATGAGAAACTACAAAAACAAAGAAAGCTGGATATAATGAAATTTCCCTGTTATCTCACGTTTGTGGAAGCCATTGGTAAGCTATCATTCCTCAAGGTAGGCCTAGCCTGAAAAATAATCTAAAGTGATTAGAGCATTAGCAACTTCAAGCACCAGTAGTGTCAAAGGAAAAAAGAAAAGAATAAACCAGAAAAGGAAAGGAAAGGCTAGAAAAAGAAAATATTTACTCTTCATTCTTGTAGTTACTTGTCATTGGATACAACCATTGAGAATAATTTATTTACTGTTTTAGGATTCAGGCCTCTCTAATATGAAAGCATTGATTTCAGGTAATTATTGCATTACTACTATTTATTAACTCATGGGGATTGAACCTATGGCTTTGTATATATTAGTCTAGTCCTACAAGTGAGATGTACCCCAGCTCTCTTGTATACTTTTGGAAATAGTTTATGAATTCTTCAATAGTTACCTATTCTACTTTTCATCTTATCTTTTCTCTCCCACATTTTTCCCTATGTGTTTAAGTTTATGTGCTGAAAGCATTCTTCAATTTTATCTTCTAAACTTAGAATTTTGCTTTTGAGTTTACAGAGAAGTTGGTTATTTTCATGACATCTTTTAAAATTATATACAGATAGATGCATTTCACATGTATGATTGATTCTTAGAATTCATTGCAATAAGCGATATTTATATGGTCATATGCACATAGGTATGGAGACATTGTGATCCTCTCCTAAGAATAGTTTCCCTTGTTCCTGCCATGTGAATGCTTAGAGTGCTCTTAGTTAATCATATCCAAGTGTAATTGTATGTCTTTTACTAACTATTCGATTAACTTGTAGATTTATAGACATATCTAGTTATTACAAATGAAGACAACCGTGCAGCATATATTTAATTAGATCTGGCTTATTTCACTTAATATCATTTTTTTCCATTCTTTCCTTTTGTTTAGGAATGGAGTAATGGCATTCTTTCCAATGGAAGCACAGAATTCCAACAATACAACAGAATTGAAGATCCAGAAATGAATCCACTCCTATAGGTAAATAATCTTTGACAAGGAAGCCAGACACACAGGATGGAAGAAAAAAAAATTGTGCTGGTAGAATTGGCAGTATACAGAAAACCGAATTTAGATCCTTATATATATCAGTGTATCAGAATCGATTCCAAATGGATCAAAGACCTCCATGTAATTCCAGATACCTTGAGATTGTTACAGGAAGAGTTAGGAGAAACATGACGGCTCCTTGGTCAAACTTCCAAAGTAAGTCTGGATAAGTGGGATTACATCAAACCAAATCAATCAGTTGTCAGACTGAAAAGCCATGAAGAAAAATGAGATCGTGTAGCACAGATTTATTTGGGAGCAAAACCACAGATGAGAGCCTCAGCAAATAATAAACACTCCTTTCACTAGGTTATTTATGGTGGGATTTACATGAATATAAGAGTTTTCTGGTGGGGATTAGTAAGAAAACAACTAATGTAAAGACAGAGATAGCATGTGAAATGAGTTGTAGCTGGAGAAATGGAGGGATTAAGGCAGGAGGGGAGTCAAATTCAAAGCCTTGGCCTGGTGCCAGCTCAATAAGGCATAGGTGCACAAAGGAAGGGGTGTAAAACAGGAATGGTTATAAACAAAACACAGGTCTGAAGCCTCAAAATAAAGACCCCAGTCTGGGTGGACCAGTCTCGAACATGAGCTTTTATTTAAATTAACTCGCATGAGTTTAGATTTTGCAGACTGGGATGGTACATAGTCACAGGCAATGTCTGCTATGTCAGGTAATCCAATGTACTCTTTCACATGTTACCCAATAGCCAGGTTTCAACACAAATGCTTACAATGAGATTCTACAAATGAGCCTGCAACCTTTCCCTCTCATGAATCAAATTTCTGTCAAATGATTTCTGTCTTCCAGATGTTTACACATTTCTCATGATCTTTTCTACTATTTTGTCTTCATTATTGATGTTCATAATACTTTTGTGTTTTTGTGTTTTGTTTTGTGTTGTTTTGTGTTGTGTTGTAAACGTGAAGTTTAATGGTCTACCTTGTATTTTTTGCTCATGGCTGATGACACTCTATTCCTCGAGCCACATTCTCACCTTCTGCTTCTTGCTGGATAATTCGAGATAAGTTTTCACATTTTGTTGTTTGGACTGATATTGAACTAAAATATTCAGGTCTTAGCCTCCTGGGTTTCTAGGATTGTACACATGAATGGCTAACACCAATCTTTGCTTTAATGTTATTTTAATTATGTAGTAAAGTGGAAGTATATTTGTGTTGTGTGCAATTTTCAAATACAAGTTTGAATCAACTGGATATAATGTAATTGTTATCAATTTTAACAGTTGAATCAATGAATAGTACACATTCCCAAAGAAATATAACTGAAAACAAAAGGTATAATTGTCTTCTTAAAAAAAGTAATGGAACCGTGAATTTCTTTCACTTTAAAATTTATGTTTTATATAACTTTAATTAGCAGAATAAAAGTAAATATATTAATTGTATACCACAAGAAGCAAGGTGATTATAGTTAAGAATATATATATATTTCATCATAGCCAGAAGATAAGTTTTTGAGCATTCTCACTAAAAAGAAATGTTACTTGCAGAAGTTAATGGATATGATGTAGCTTGATCGTTACACAACATATAAATGAATAGGATTACCACTTAATATTTCATAAATATGTAAAAAATAATTATGTAGCTAGGTGCTAGTGGTTCATGTTTGCAACACCAGCTACTAAGGAGTCTGAGAGCTCAGAATCATGGTTCAAAGCAAGCTTAGGCAGGAAGTCCACGAGACTCTTATCTCCAATGAGCCAAAAGAAAACTAGCAGTGGCTCAAGTGGTAGAGGACTAATCTTGAGCTGAAGAGCTGAGGGACAGTGTACAGGTCCATATTTTAAGCCCCATGCACCAAAATTAAAAATAAACATATATATGCAGATATATATATATATTATATATATATATATATGTTTGTAAAATTATATATATAATATATAATGCGTACCACAATGAGTGTGTAGCGTTATTTCTACTATAAACTGTTATCATTTCATTAAATTGGAATAACATATTTCTACAATAAAATATAACTAAAGAAATTTAGTCCCTGAAAGCAATTAATCCTGATTAAAACATTGTCATGTACTATAAACCCTAAATACCAGAGAGCAGCTCCTGAAGCAGTTCTGGCACTATCATTTGTTTTATTCATTCTACTTAAAATCTTCTCTTTTCAAGAGCATTTAACTGCTATTATTTTGAAATTGTGGTTAATACTTATTTGACTGCTATTTTTAAAGAATGCACCATCCAATACTGGTTTTATTTTTCTAACTTTTTGTGTCTAATCTATTTCGGAAACAGCTATTTGAATTACATGAATTGCTTATTGAAATTGAATCAGTGTAGAGAGGAAAAGAAGAAAAAAGTGTCTCTGTGGGTATGTCATGTTAAAAATGTACTTACAAGGTATTTATTTTTATATCATCTATTTTTATTATATTTAGATTCTGATAAAATTTAGCCTCTCAACTCACCCAATGATAATGCAGTCTTATTTCATTTCTGCCAAAAGCGAACAACAAATTATGATTTATTTATTTAACAAATTTTTTTAAAATTATCTTTATTTAAAAAACAATTTTTTACATTTACATGGGCAGGTAGCCCCTCTGTACAGTATGTTCTCAAATAAAATAAAATAATATTAAAAAAAAACAATTTTTAAAAAAAAATTAGCCAAAGCAAATATTTTATTACATATTTAAAGTCATGTTCAGACACTATGGTGGAAGCCAAACAGGAGAAAAAATCATGTTTTTATTCTTCTTCGAGGCACTCTGATTTACTTCACCTATTTCTAAAAGAATGAAATTCTTGATTTAAAGCCTTTTGCTTGATATCCACAATGTGTCATTCTTCCTTTATTAATAGGAGAATTTGGAGAAAGGATGAGAATTCACACTAGACAAAAAGGAAAAGAGAAGAAGAAATCTAGATATTTTGTTTTTCCTCATCTCAATCACAATGTATGAATAATAAAAAAGATAACCCCACAAGTGATCTCATGGAGAATGCTTCTTTATAAAAATTGTAATATCATCAAACAGGAAAAGTTGTCTATTTGTTTAGTTTTCGTTTAGTATTTGTTAAATTCTTGTGTGCTACAGTCAACAATCATAAAAGCATACAAGGATGGTAAGAAACTAACTTCTCAATATCATATTCTAATATTAGCTTAACTCTTGTTGTGTTATATGTATGTGGCTATATTTGAGTTTTGCCTCAATTTCATATGCTATGTTCTTTCAGTATATAAGTTGAAAGAAGATTTCCTCTGGAAATATGCTATTTTTATAGCTAAGAGAAAACAAGTCAGCTGTCAGCTGTTAGACAGGGAGAATTGCATAGAAATCTGTTGCCAATTCTCGTTCATTTTTGTAAGCTAAAGTAAGTCACATGACCCATCGCATTGCAGAGTAGAGTTAAATCTCACCTACAGGGAGCTGATGCAGGACATAGAGTAATATGCCAAAATATGCAACACTTGAGATAAAGAGGAAAAAAATGAGAACTATAATACAGTCAATCATACTGGCTATCACATATGTCTCTGCAAGAAGGAGGCTATTATGTACATTTGTTTCTAAAACTACTGAGATGTTCAAATCATGTCTTTTATGCTTGGATGTTACAAGAATTAGAGAACATTTTGATACTTAGACAGCATAAAATCTCATAGAAAGCTGGAGTAATCATTTCAATACTCCATTTTGTTCTGCTAAGAGAAGAAAGCATTTTATAGTCAATACTTTATATTTTATTACCTAGTATCTTTTTTTTCCAGAAATGGATTTTGTTAATATATGTGACTATCCACCAGAATAAATGCATTCATTTATCTGCACCTTGTGCAGATAGTATAGTCAAATAGATGTAAATGGGCGTTCATCAGTAGCACTTTTTAAAAATCCAAAAAATGTGGGCAGGGAGCCAATATACATATTGTCCCACCATCTCCTTCCACATCCTCCTTCTTCCTTCATAGGAAAAACAATCAATAAAAAGGCTTAGATATTTGGCTCTTGACCTTGAAAGTGGAAGCAGAAGAGGACTGTTAATGGTGTTTTACATAATAATGTCACATGTAACACCCCTATGTGTCCTGCAGGTCTTAACACTGTACTTGCTTAGTGATGTGACAAGAATGTCAGCCTTATTGGACTTAGTATTGTTTTCCACTTCCTTTTCTACCACCTGGCCTAAATTATAATACATAGTAACAGAATGAAAAATTAATGCTATCTTAAGAAAGTCATTAAGTCTCTGGGAATGTGGCTTCATGGTACAGTTATTGCCTAGCATGCATGAATCCCTGAAATCAATTCCTCAGTACCAAATAAACAGAAAATAAACACTGGAAGTAGTGCTGTGCCTCACATGGTAGAGTGCTAGCCTTGAGCAAAAAAAACAAAACAAAACAAAACAAAAAACACCTCAGGAACAGTTCCCTGGCCTTCAGTTCAAGTGCCAGGACTAGCAAAAAAGACAGTTAGTAAATGCAAAATAAACAACCCATACTTGGAAAATGTAATTGCCCTTCCATACTGATACCTGACAATAGTCCTTAATTAATTCATGTGCTTTACCCATATTAGAATACAGTGTTGAAAGAAATGTTTTGTTAATAGGTCATGGTAATTAATGCCAGAAATGTGCTTTGATATCAAGTGAAGTTTAATACTGGAAATTCAAAGCTTCCAGGCATTTCAGTGGTCACTGCTCATCACAATGAGACAGGTAGTCTAAGTAAGATTTGAAATCTTTTTGCTCAGTCATGGCACCAAAAATGCAGAGGCTAATTAACAGTTGTGACTGAAGAGAAGAAATAACTCCAAATGGAAGGAATAAATGATAATAATAATAATAACTAAGGTATACCGGTGACTGTTAGAGGGAACCATTTTTGGTTATTGAAGAACTAGTAATCAAGTAGGCTTATTCCTCATTGCCTTTAGCATTCTAAATCTCCTTGGCTAGTTTTTAATTTCTGTGTGATAAATTGTATCACCTTCTGTGCTGTTCTTTCATACCTGATCTTTGCCTTGTAAAAATCTCACTTCATTTTTCTCTATTTCTCTGTGAACAATTTGTGATACTAAGTCCACATATGCAGTCAGTAGAGGATGCTAATGTAAGAGTTGCATAGCACATTAGTCCTTAGTGTAACAAGATGGAAAAGGAGGACATATTTATTGCTACCTCAATTTTTCTGAAAAGTTGCAATGTCACATCAATTGATTCAAATTTCCATTCTTTGTCTACATAGTGTTATAAATTGCACATAAATGCAAATATGAGCTGGGTGCTGGTGGTTCATGCCTGTAATCCTAGCTACTCAAGGAGGTTGAGACCAGAGGATTGCAGGTCAAAGCCAGCCTGGTCCGGAAAGTTCATGAGACTCTTATCTTCTGTTAATCACAAGAAACCTGGATGTGGTGCTGTACTTAAAGTGGTAGAGTGCTCAGCTGGAGCTGCAGAGTTGAGGGACAGGGCCCAGGATAAGAGTTGAAGCCCTATGGCCAACAAAAAAATGCAAATATGACTTTAAGTTTCCCCAAAAGGAACTACAAAGTCAATAGTTATCTTCCCAAGATGCAAAAATAATTCCAAAATGAATGGTGTACCTACTTTGGTGAGTTATTTAAGTTATGGCTTCTTTGCTGGACATATTTTCTTCTTTTAAAAATTGTCAAATATTAGATTTATAATAAACTTCTAGTATTTCTTGGTTCAAAACAGAAATCTTATATCACTTGGCTTTTTTACTTTCTCATTTCAAAGCCAACCCAGGCAGAAGAGTCTGTCAAATTCTTATCTGTAATTAAACAACCAAAAAGCCAGAAGTGGAGTTTTGGCTCAAGCAATGGAGTACTAGCTTTGGGGGAAGTTGGACAAGGAAGAAAATTTTTAACGGACATGGTCTAGCATCTGACATCAAGCCCCAGAACAAGCACAAATTAAACAAACAAATAAACAAGCAAAAAACAGCACATATTTCTTTGGGACCATCCTTAAAGCATTGGATTGAGAAGAGACTTCTTTTGCTGATCATACTGACTCGATCTTGCCTTTTTGGAATCCTTATTGGGATGGAGAACTCAGGACCAGACTAAAGGAATGGATAACTAACTCCTGCAATAGGAAAATCATCTCAGGAGGGAAATATCCATGCATAAGACTCTTTACAACCTCCATGTCTTTGTTTCTTTACAGCAGAACACTTTTTTTTTGTCCGGTCGTAGGGCCTGAACTCTGGGCCTAGACACTGTCCCTCAGCTCTTCAGCTCAAGGCTAGCGCTCTACCACTTCAGCCACAGCGCCACTTTTGGTTTTTTTCTTTTTTGCTTATGTGGTGCTGAGGAATCAAACCCAGGGCCTCAGGCATGCACGGCAAGAGCTCTACCACTGAGCCACCTTCCCAGCAGAACACTTTTTAAACTAAGTTATTTCCTTTTTTCCTATGCTGGCCTTCAAATGGCACATTGTTTTTTAAAACTCTCAACTACAATTTTACAGACATGTTTTATATGAGTAATTAACACACTCGAACAAGTCAGGGACAGAGTTTCCTTCAAGACTTGGATTCTTTTCTTGTTCAGTAAAAAGGAACACAAATTAACTTGAATTTTGTCATTTCTCCATGTTCAATTCCTCTCTTGGGATCAGTTTCCACTTGCAGTAACAGTTCCTTCCACTTATTTCCAGTAACAATCTATGGCACTGCTCGAGTTAAAATGAATGTTTTCTGGCTTCCTTGAAATAGCACAAAGACATCTTTGGACATGAGGTGACACCTGTTTCAGGGACAACTTAGCAAAGACAAATATGGAATTTAAATAGCTTATAAAAACATTATCTATTTTGTATGTCCCTCCCCCACAGTATAACCCCTGCTTTCACTATATTTGATGTCGGTATAATTTGTGGAGGAGATGGGGAAAACAAGTCGTTTAATGATACAGGTGGGCCCGATGCAACAATGAGAAGTACATGTTGTCATGTCAAAAACGAACTCTATAACTTTGGTTCTCTGTAACTTAAATTTAACTGGAAGAAGATTCTCAGAATGTTTTTTTGTGAGTGTGTATGTTGTGCATTATTTCTTTTTTTTTTTAATTGTATTTTATTTTATTTGAGAACATACTGTACAGGGGGGCTACAATTACATGGGCAGGATAATGCATACATTTCTTACCAAGCATTGCAGCCTCCTCCTTTGTTTACCCTTCACTTCCCTTCCCCGCCTCCCCCCTCCCCCCACCCAATTTTACCCCCCTCCCCCCACCCAATTATACCCCCCTCGCCCCCCCCACACCGACATTGTAAAGCTGGTTTTGACATGACATTTTGTACTTCTCATTGTTGCAACAGGTCCACCTGAATCCTTAAACGACTTTTTGTCCCCATCTCCTCCACATGTTATACTTACATCAAATATAGTGAAAGCGGAGGTTACACTGTGGGGGAGGGACATACAAAGCAACAAAGAAATAATCTTATAAATGAGTTAGAAACACATGCATGAAAGAAACGAAAACATTAAAATACATATTTAAGGGTTCATTTTCCTAACATCACATTATCTGACCTTTTCCGCTTGACTCATACCTATACTAGATATTGCAAATAAGGGAAACCATGGGACCTATGCTTCTTTGGGCCTGGCTTACTTCACTTAATATAATTTTTTCCAAACCTTTCCATTTCCTAACAAATGGGGAAATGTCATTCTTTCTGATGGAGGCATAGAATTCCATTGTGTATATATACCACATTTTCTTGATCCATTCATCTACTGAGGGGCATCTGGGTTGGTTCCATATCTTAGCTATGGTAAATAATGCTGCAATAAACATAGTTGTGCTGGTAGCTTTAGTGTGGTCTTGTTTGTAAACATTTGGGTAAATGCCCAAAAGTGGGATTGCAAAGAGAAGCTTCTCTGAAGAAGAAACAAGGATGGCCAATAGACACATGAAGAAATGTTCAACATCCCTAGCCATAAAAGAAATGCAAATCAAAACAACATTGAGATATCACCTCACTCCAGTTAGAACAGCAAAAATCAAGAACTCTAACAACAACAGATGCTGGAGGGGATGTGGACAGAAAGGAACCTTACTTCATTGTTGGTGGGAATGTAAACTTGTTCAACCACTTTGGAAAGCAGTATGGAGGTTCCTCAGAAGACTTCACATAGATCTCCCCTATGATCCAGCAATCCCACTTTTGTGCATTATTTCTTAAGTGTACATAAGTTAACAGTAGGAGAATCAATAGGAATAATAGGAGAAAAAAGTTCTGTGTTTAAGTATATTGGTTCAATATACTACAGAAAACTCTGCAAATAAAACAACTATGAAACAATAAAGTCAATGCAAATATGTAGATCTATGGGAGTGACATAGAGAAAGCATTAATACTAAGTGGAACATGAAGGATGAGGCCACTCTCTTTCATCTTCTAGCTCTAAATCATGGTTGCTAATCACACAAATTTGTAAAACGTAGAATGGAAGAATAGTTCTTGTTCCAAAGCAAGTTAGATATAAGAGCATGTACTTAACGGGAAAGAAAAAGTCCACGTTGAGAGTGAGGGAATTATACTAGCAATGAACTAGTGGCTAAGATCTCATTTCTCTTTCTTTCTTTCATTCATTCTTTCTCTTTTCTTTCTTTCATTCTTTCTTTCTTTCTTTCTTTCTTTCTTTCTTTCTTTCTTTCTTTCTTTCTTTCTTTCTTTCTTTCTTTCCTTTTTCCTTTCTTTTTTTTTTTGATGGTCGTGGCAGGGCTTGAACTGTGGGCATGGGCAATGTCTCTCCGCTCTTCAGCTCAAGGCTAGTGCTCTACCATTTGAGCCACAGCGCTACTTCCAGTTTTCTGGTGGTTAATTGGAGATAAATGCCTCAGAACATTTCTTTCCTACTCATGCTAGATTTGAATTGCAATCCTCAGATCTCAGCCTCCTGAGTAGCTAGAATTATAGGCGTGAGCTCAAGTGATAGAATACTAGTCATGAGCAAGATTGCTGAATAAGGTTGCTGAGGCTTTTGCATATATACATACAAACATACACATACACACAGAGTAACTTATATATGCAAACAAACATAAACAAATGAAATAACTCTCGGAATGTGTAGAAAAGTTTAAAAAACAATATAAAATATATCCTGAGTAAAACTAGATCATGTGATAATTTTTAATATTAGAAAGTCCTCAAGTGAAATTTCTTCAAAAAGTTTGAGAATATTACATAGGTAGGAACCAGAGATAGTAAGAAAATCAAGTAATCATTACAAAATGGATTGGATCCATGGAAGAATGAATCAGAGACCCTGCATGTGCATCTGAAAGTGTTCATATCCTGTGTTAAATGTTAGCACATCTTTGAAAATAGTACATAAACAGTTTGAGCAGTCAGAGAAGTTCAGAATTGCTAGTATGTAGATTAAATAAACCAACAAACTATGACAGGGCAATGTGATACAAGCCTGGAATTCTAGCAGACTAAGACAAGAGATTAGAGAGTATAATTACATAGCGATACCTTCCCTGGGCCAGATAGTATAATTTTATCTCCATGAAACACCAAACAACAAGAAAGGGATACACAATTGGAAGTTTGGGCTAATTTGTGTCATTATGTTTTGAGAAGTCGTTTCCTATTGAAATGCAAAACACTTATAATCCTCAGTTGTGTTTTTAATGCTCTCTTCATTACAGAACATTCCTAGATGCAAAATGGCTCCTGATTCCCAATGAAAACTTTGAAAAAGTAAGCATCCTTCTGTTGGATTCCAAAGAAATGATGAAGGATTACAAATGTTTAAGCTTGGAGAAATAGCAAAGTTCGTCTAATGTAGGACTTTGTAGACCTTGCTAAATTAGAATTTAGATTTAAAATAAATATTTTGTCTTTGTTTGTAATTTTGTATTCTATAAGATAATACAAAATTATTTTTAAGTAGAGGGTTTAATTGACAAATTCACAAATGATTCTGGCATTCTATTTGCTTAAAATATTCTTTTAAGCGAGGTATAATTAGAATTTAGTTAATAGATAATACATGTATAATATGATACTGTGAATAATCTAGACAGAGTTGGCAAGAAATGAATGAAATTAATTTGTTAATTTAGAAAAAGCAATTTTTTTGAGGCTTTGGTGTAACAAGGTATGAAGAGAGTAATTATGTGACGTCTTGGTTTGTGTCTCTATTTGTAATACAGGAAGAAATTTCCTTAATTATGTGCCTCTGTATTCAATGAGAAAAATGCCAGGGCTGTGGTTTGTTTTTATTTTGTTTTTGTTTTTTGTTTGCTCCTCAGTCCTGAACACTGGAGCTGGCCACTCTCTCTGAGCCGGTTTTTGCTCAAGGCTTGCGCCCTACCACTCAACCTCAGTGCCACTTGTGTCTGGCTTTTTCTGAGCAGTTTATTGGAGATAAGAATCTAAGGAGCTTTCCTCCCTGGGTGGGCTTTGAACCATAATCTTCTGATCTTAGCCTCCTGACTATCTATGATAGATAAAAATATAAATATAAATAATATTTGCAAGTGTTCTGATTTCAAGCATAACACTGGGGGGGAAATGTTTCAGAAAAGTTTAATGTAGTGTTCTTTTCACAATAGGAACGGCATCACATTAGCAGAAGTGTAGTATTTTTTTGCAATAGTGATAAGCTATTCATGATGTGAATTAAGGGAATATTGAGGTGCACCTTACAAGTTGGAAATTGTTGGGCTAGGATGAGTTTATGACATAAAAGCTTGGTATTGGTGGTCATAGAAATAATAGCTTATTCTTGAGGAATTAATTATAACACACAGTAGTTTTATCCTCTACAAGAACGTGGCTATATTTTCTGTTGATTTCTGAAACCCCCATTGAAACTGAAGCTATTGCAGAATTAAATAACATGCAAATAAGTACTGTTTTGAATGTCTCTCTATGTCTGTGTACCAGAGACATTCAAAAATTGAATGTCAAAATTCTGGTTCAGAATTTGAAAATGAGTAGTTAGTAATTGTAGTAATTTTGAAGAACACATATATTCTGTCCTCTTAACAATTATTCAGTTTTAAAAGTTAGGAGCTTCCAGAGAATTAAACTGTTTTCTGTTTTACTATGTGACAATACTAAAATTTTGTTTTTTTTTCAAAATAATGGCAAATATATTGTGAAAATATTGTATAGTTGGAAAACGTTCAAGTTGATGATCCTCTGATAAAGAAGGGGGTAATTAATTCAAATTAGATGCAAAATAGTGTTCATTTTTAAAAAAGGTAATACACCTAGAATAATATTTACTATAGCAATACAGTTAAATTATGTATTTTTTATTTAAACTTGATTGCTTTATTTTGTATTTTTTTAAGTTCACAAAAAGCTTTACAATATCTATTTTCCCTGTTGGTCATCAAGGCTTTATTGTAAGACAATAAAAGTTTTGTCACATCATTTGGGCATTAATAAAAAACAACAATCTACAAATAAGAGCATTTTGCAAAATATACTGTAGAACACATCTGAATATATCTATCCTAAAATTAGAATTTAAAAGGCATCAAAAAGCAAAAATCAAATAAGCTGTTAAACACTGACAAACATCAGAATGCTGCCAATGGAAAGCTATAACAGCTTTAAATGCTTGTGCCTGTACTGAAATATATGTTAGTAAACATTTAATAATTTCAATAAAGTGAATAACACCTCTGCCTATGGTAGTGTCTCAAATTTTACTTGTAAAAAATTCTTGATTAAAGGAACTGAATTCTGGGAACAGAATATTTAAGGGAAAAAAAAAACACCGAGAGGATAAAATAATATCAACATCAATGACGCCTTGATCTTTCTAAATTGAGCAACACATCATTATTTACACTGAAGAATAGCAGATAATATATGGAACTTTTATTGGGCTTATAGTTTATAAATGTTGAAAAGTTAAGAAGTTAGATTTCAAAGAGAGGAAAATTAAGGTGGTCTTAGAAAACTTAAATGGCCTTCATCAAAACTTGCAAAATGATACAACACATATTTTGAAGCACAAATCATAAGCTACATTAAAATTATTTATATTGCTATTTTGACATTCAATGTAAACTTTAGGTACTTTTAGATGAAGGCAACAATAAAGGGCATAGAAATATGCCAGAATTGAAGTGATAACATGGTAAAAAGAAAAAGAATGGGAGTATAATGCAATTGGGCAGTAATAACAAGCATGATTGTTAAAAGTGCCGTATTAACTAATGCTACAAAATTTTATTTTGGTTCAATGCACAGGACTGCTGAAAATGGCGAGGAAAAATGGAATATTCTAATGGTCCCTGTTAAATTCTTAACTAACTCATGATTTTGTTGGCTCACTCATGAAAGACTGGAACACACGCAGACTGCTTGCTAACTTACTAATTCTCCTTTGTTTCTTTCAAGAACATTTGGAAGGTTAAGACATTTAAAAATCAACAGAACAGGGGCTGGGAAGGTGGCTCAGTGGTATAGCGATTGCCTTGCATGCCAGAGGCCCTGGGTTTGATTCCCCAGCACCACATAAGCAAATAGAAAAAAGCCAGAAGTGGTGCTGTGGCTCAAGTGGTAGAGCACTAGCCTTGAGCTGAAGAGCTGAGGGACAGCATCCATGCCCAGAGTTCAGGCCCCACAACCGGCTCCCACCCCCCCAAAAAAAAAATTCAGCAGAACAAAACACTCATATTATAGAGACTAATAAAAAATAGTTTGAAAAATGGTTTAAACCAGTATGGGTCTATGGAAATGTTAAACACCAATCTCCTATATTTGCTGAGTTTTTTCTGTAGAAAGTTATTGCAGTAATTACATTTTTAAAATACTCATCTTCCACCTCAAATTGATTTCTTTTATTTTACTATATGATATTTAATATTTTTATCAACTACAGTACTCAAACATTCATGAATATTTTAAGAGAAAACACTGTTATATGTTTTGAGAAAAAATTGTTATGATTTAGAATTTTGAAAGTTGTTTTGTTGCTGAATGAGAACTGTTCTGAAAGCAAATATGCACTAAGTCAGCAAAAAAAATCACAACTCAAAATGGTAACAGTTTTCACATGGCGATCTCTGCTCCAAAAATGCAAAAGACTATCATTTTAAGTGGAATGATCTCTACCTATAAATTATACTCAAATGACTAAACAAATCAGCATATGTTATCAAAGACAGTAAAGTAGAGTAAGTACAAAGAGCTACTCTCCAGGATTGTTTTACCAAAGCTTATCAAATTAACCATCATTTGAGGGGAGAGATGGGGAGTTGCTGTGGGAATATGGACTAAGTGAATTTATGTTTAGAAAAAAATTATAGCTAAAGTATCTTTCCAAGACTATTTTAGACCTTTGACTGAATTGGAAATATGGCCAAATAAAATATTGCTCTTCATCACAAAAGTCCCGTACATTAAAAAATTACACAGTTCCACAGGTGGATGAGGGAGTGTGGTTATATCTAGAAAGATTACTTTTAATGTTTATTATACCTAGACACTTATTCTTCTAAAAATGCTCTCCAAAATCTTGAGCAGAATTATCATACTCTGCAATTTAATGCTTCAATTGTTCAACACAACGCTCACCTATTTCATGTAAATTTTGCCTCAGTGCAAACTGTATTGACTGTTCTAATGAAGGATCTTTTTCAATCAGCATTTTCACAACCATCCCGAAAGTTTTGCAGTTTTGCCGATAAACCTTTGATGAAGGAACTGTTGAAGAGCTTGAAGGTGAAGTGTCTCATGATGTTTTCAAAGACTGAGTAGAGGGCTGGGGAGGTAGCTCAGTGGCAGAGCACTTGCCTTGCATGCATGAGGCCCTATGTTCGATTCCTCAGCACCATACAAGCAAAAAGAAAAAAGCTGGAAGTGGTGCTGTGGCTCAAGTGGTAGAGTGCTAGCCTTGAGCTGAAGAGCTGGGGGTCAGCGCCCAGGCTCAGAGTTCAGGCACCACAACTATGCTGAGACTTGTGGAATGAATATGCTCTGCTCCGTCCTGGAGAGTAGCCCCTGCTGCTGAAACTGGAGCCAGATCTGTTGTGTGGAGAGTCCTTTCGACCTCCAGGTGACTCTGAAAAATGGATGCTCCCTTTTATGGGGAGAACGATCCCTTGAAAAATGGGAAAAGTAGAAACTTTTTCTTCTAAAACCATCTCTTCTGTTCCTCATGGTGGTTGGAGAGTAGACAAGAAAGAGTGAAATTTTATTTTATGTAGCTTATGTCCCCTCTTTTTTATTCTTTTCATTTTTTCTCTTTCTTTTTTGCATGCCTTAATTGCTGTTCTGCCCAGGTGCAGATATATAACCTTCATCGATTATTATATGCTATCCCCCATTGAGTACACACATAATCCAGAAATTTATTACTCTATTCACAAACTCTTAGGCTTAAATTCTTTAATAGCAGTATTATCTCTTTATACCTATATAATTTTCAAGTAACTAATTTTAAGGATTTTTATTTTTTAGTTTTTCATATTTCCTTTCTGTTCCTCCCCTCCTCTCATCCTATCCTTTTCTTCTCTCAATAACATTTCTTTATATTTACATAATTTTGAGTTTCACTTTTTAAATTTCAATTGTTCTTTTTCAATTTTTTTCTTTTTTTAATCTCTCTCCTAACATTCTGTCCAATCCTTTTCCCTCTCTGAAATTAGAACTTGATTAAATTCACTCCCCTTTTGCCTTTCCACATACAACTAAACTTATTTCTCCCACATATTTCCCTAAACGTAATAATTTCTGTTTTGCCAAATTCTTCTCTGCTGTTCAAAGCCTATTAATCATACTTGTTTGAATAGATTGTATCTGTTGAACTACATTTTATCTGCAGTCATTTTGACTGTGCAAATAAAGGACTCTGGTTGATGATTGCCTTAAAATACTATTCGAGCACACAATTTTACTTTCATACCAAATGGTCAGAACAAGACAGAAAAACACAAGAAAAATGGCAAATCCGGGTATCTCAACTCCCATTCATGATAATCAAGTGACAGAACAGTTAATGAATAATCCAGAGGAGAGTCCCCAAAAAGCTCTACAAACACTACTGCTAAACATGGTGAATGAAATGATTGAAAACTTGCAAGCGTCTCAGGATTAGCATGATAGGAAGAGAGAGGAGGCAAACCAAAGATCAACACAGAGATCTCGTGAGCATGAGGAACTACTCAAAGAGTGATACAAGAATTGAGTGAGCATGTTGAGAAGAGTCAATGAGAAATGAAGGAATTGTGTGAGCAGGCTGAGAATAGTCAAAAAGAAGGACAGGAATTATGTGAACGTGAGGAAGCTAATCAAAGAGTTATACAGGAATTTTGAGAGGGGGATGAGAATACACAAAGATCAATAAAGGTATTCATGGAATCTATAAACAGACAGCTGAAAGAATTCAGGTAAATCACAAAGGGAATGCTGAATGGAGCCCAACAGAAGGAATGGGAGTTCAAGGAAACCATAACCAATCAACTAAGTGATTTTAGAATAAACACTGAGCACAAAATTAAGGAAGTAAAGAATTTCATACAAGATCGAAAACAAAGCTCCAACAAAGAATTTGAAGCCATCAATGCCAACCAATTAGAAGGAAAAGAAAGAAAAAAATTAGAAAGTCTTGACAGTAGGTTAGACCACGCAGAACATCGAATCTGAGGGAGTGAGGACAGCCAGGTTATTATAGAGAAAGAACATACAACTATCCAAGACAAATCCGAAAAATATGATACATCTATTCACCATTTGGGAGACACCATCTGACGGCCTAATCTGAGGATAATGGATGTGGAGGATAACATAGAGACATAACTTAATGGTCTAGCAAACTTGGTTAATAGGATCCTAGAAGAGAATTTCCCAAAGATGCAAAAAGATAGGCCTATTCAGATACAAGAAGCTTTTAGAACTCCAAATAGACTAGACAAGAATAGGATATCCCACCATGACATTATAATCCGTACGGGATCAGTTTAGACAAAGGAAAAATTCCTTAAAACTCTCAGGGAGTAAAAGTCAACCACTTATAAAGGGAAACCAATTAGAATCACCTCAGATGTCGCAGCAAGACAATTAAAGCAAGAAGAGCCTGCGATGATCGAGGCCATGCTCTAAAGACAACTATCAATCAAGAACAGTGTAACCAACGAAACTCTCCTTGATAACCGAAGGTGAAATAAAAACCTTCCATAGCAAAGAAAAACTGAAACAATATGTCTCCACCAAGCCAGCCCTATAAAAGATACTTGAAGATGCCTACACATAGAAAAATCAACAAGACCACAAGAAAGGCCAAGAAACTGCACCCAAACTGAGAATCCAACAACCATAGGAAGAATCCAGTCACTGAAGAACCCAAGAAGGTGGATTACATTGCAGGAACTCTCAAACACCTATCATTCCTAACTCTGGACTTAACTCTCCAATTAAGAGACATAGATTGTCTAGTTGGATTAAAAAGCAAGATCCTTCTATCTGCTGCCTTCAGAAGTCAGAACTGGTCCATAAAAAAACATATTTTGAAGGTGAAACAAAGTCTACCGGGCAAATGGCTCCGATAAACTGGTGGGAATTACAATCCTAATATCACATGAAATAGACTTCAAATTAAAATTAGCGAGAATAGATAAAAAAATGTCGCTACATACTAATTAAGGGATGGGTCCTTCAGGAGGATATTACAATTCTACATCTCTATTCACCAAACCACGGAGCACCCAAATTTATCTAATAAACACTACATTCCCTCAATTTTCACATAGATCCAAAGACATTAATTGTTGGGAACTTTATCACACTCCTATCCCCACTTCATAGATCAACTTGGCAAAAAACTCAACAGAGAAACCACAAATCTAAAAACCTAGATTTAACAGACATCTACCTAATATTTCACCCAGCAGCATCAGAATACACGTTTTTCTCAGCAGCACACAGAACATTTTCCAAAATAGACCACATTTTAGGTCCAAAGCAAACCTGTCCAAATTCAGAAATATTGAATTTATACCTTGCATTACTAAGAACACAAGGGAATAAATTTAGAACTCAACACCAAAAGCCACCAAAGAAAGTCCTGTAACATTTAGATGCTAAACAACACACTGTTGAATCACCAATGGGTCATGGAAGCGATTAGAAAGAAATTCCAGTGTTCATGATATTCAACAAAAATGAACATATAAAATTACCAGATCCTCTGGGACAAAGCAAAGGCAGTACTCAGAGGTAATTTTATAGCTCTGAGTTCCTTCAACAACAAATTGGAGAGAGCTGAAATAAAAAATTTAGATAGATCTGAACCTCCTTGAAATAGAGCAGCAAGATAAACCCCAATCCAGTAGACGGAAAGAAATAATCAAAATTAAATCAGAATTTAATGAATTAGAATCTAAAAAAAAATACAAGGAATCAACCCAACAAAGAGTTGATTCTTCGATAAAATTGACAAAATAGACTTTAGAAAAACTTAGAAAAAGAATAGAACACAGCAAAATAAATAATGTCAGAGATGAGAATGGAAATTTCACCACAGAAACTACCAAGATTCAGAACACTATAAGGGAATACTTCTCAAAACTTTATGCTAGTAAGGTTGAGAACTTGGCAGAAATGGACCATTTCCTAGCAAATATTGACATGCTGAAACTAAACCAAGATCAGTTGAACCATCTTAAAAGGTGCATATAAAGCATTGAAATAGAAACAACAATAAGAGACCTCCCATCGAAGAAAAGCCTAGAATAAGATAAATTTACAGTGGAATTCTACGATACCTTCAAAGCAGAACTTACACCAATACTCCTTCAAATCTTCAATGAAATTCAAAGAGAATGTTCACTACCGAACTCATTCTATGAAGCCATCAATTCCCTCATCCCAAAACCAGGCAGAGACTCATCAACGAAAGAGAAGTATAGACCCATTTCTTTGATGAACATTGAAGCAAAAGTTCTCAACAAAATTTTGGCCAGTGGACTTCAACTATTCATCCAAATAATCATACATTATAATCAAACAGGATTCATTTCAGGGATGCAAATGAATTAATATAATTCATTACATCAACAAAAGCAATAATAAGAACCACATGGTTATCACAATAGATGCAGAAAAAGCATTTCCAATACTCGTTTACGATAAAGGTTCTGGAAAAATTAGGAATCCACAGAACCTGCCTCAATACAATAAAGGCTATATATGACAAACATACAGCCAGCATTATACTTAATGATGAAAAACTAAAGCCATTCCTCTTAACTCAGAAATCAGACAAGGATGTCCAGTCTCTTC